>NC_091227.1:17000431-17002931 GCF_040958095.1 Procambarus clarkii | reverse complement strand
TACACAGAGAAATCACATTAAAGTGATGTATATGTGTGACTAATATTCACACACACTCACACATACACGGACGTAGACATCCTATTAGACAAGGATGGATTATTTAACACGGGTGGTACACGCACAAGGGGACACAGGTGGAAGCTGAGTACCCAAATGAGCCACAGAGACATTAGAAAGAACTTTTTTCAGTGTCAGAGTATATAGTAAATAGAATGCACTAGAAAGTGATGTGGTGAAGGCTGACTCCATACACAGTTTCAAATGAAGATATGATAGAGTCCGAGAAGCTCAGGAATCTGTAAGTACTTCGAAAGTACTTAAGGAAATTCCTGTTTCAATTCTTCCTTCGTGGTCTGACACTGTCACATTTTTCATCACGTGTTAATTTTCGTGATTTATACACACACACACACACACACACACACACACAGACACAGACACACACACACACACACACACACACACAGACACAGACACACACACACACACACACATATATATATATATATATATATATATATATATATATATATATATATATATATATATATATAGATATATATATATATATATATATATATATATATATATATATATATATATATATATATATATATATATGAAAATATAACCGAAAGGGTAAGATTAATAATTCTAACACTAATCTTCTAAATATTTTTTATGTTTTTCTTCACTGTCGAGGGAAGTTGAAAAAGTAACTCTCCAAAGTTCATTTTCACAATTAATATAGTCTGACGCCTAGGGATGCGTTTCGCAAAGTACTCCTTACATTTTCAAAGACAAATTTACAGTACTTTTGTATATACAGACTATATGCACTATGTTGTGGTGATGGCAAACTACATACACTGATTGTGGTGTTATAGAGGTAGACTATAACGCATTATAGTCTATATAGACAGTTATAGTCTATATAGACTATAACTGTCGATTACTTTTTTGTGTTGACAAAAGCACAAGAACTGTAACATCTAATTGATGCCTAATTTTTGAAGCCTTCAATTTGAAGTTACAGCCAAAGTACTTATAATCAGACACTAAAATAAGTTATAATAATAAATATTATATATAATAAAGTTATAATAATAGCTATAAATAATAAAATTAATTTCTACAACTCATTAAAATCAAACAGCCAAAATCAAGCAGCTTAATAACTAAATCAATAAAGGGGAAAACAATGAACTGTGGCTTGTGGCTTACTTAAAAATGGGCACTGAGATTTTAAAATAGTGAGAATCACATTATTATTAGATGAGAGACAATTTTCCAGTCACACTGTGGCCAGATCTTAGAGTGAGAGCACAAGAGGGAGGGAGTGCCTTACCTTCCACAGCACACAGCAGCAGCACCACCGGAGCCCACCACAGCAGTGCCAGCGGCCACCAAGTCCTCCACCCACACATTCCTGTACACAGAAACACAGCTGTTAGTACCCACGAAATTGAAAAGAGAGAGAGAGAGAGAGAGAGAGAGAGAGAGAGAGAGAGAGAGAGAGAGAGAGAGAGAGAGAGAGAGAGAGCGGAGTCTGGAGCATAACCAACTATCTCCCACCATAATCACATCTGATTATTTAGCTCACCTGTCTAATGCTTAAAGCTAACCAGGTATACGGACAGAGGGAGAAGCCGCAAATGACAGACAGGAAGAGAAGGAGGAGAAGAAGGAGTAGATAGGAAGAGGCGTAGGGGGGGGGGGGGAGGAACTATCAGGGGGAAAGCACCAAGCCATTACTACTATGTAGCACTGGGAAGGGGTCAGGATAAGGATTTGGAATGGCACGGGGGAAAATGAATGGTACCCAACCACTTGGACGGCCGGGGATTGAACGCCGACCTGCACCAAGCGAGACCGTCGCTCTACCTTCCAGCCCTAAGGGAGTAAGGGAGGAAGTAATGAGCCAAAGTCCAACCAAGGAAGCAAGGACCAGGAGGAGAAAGATTAATGGGATAAGATTACGAATTAAGGAAATAACAAAAGGAAATAATACAGACAGATGAGAATGATAGTACAAATATACAACACACAGAAGAATGAGAAAGACAGAACAAGATACAATATACAGAACGACGAGAAAGATACTACAAGATATAACTATACATCAGGATAATAAAGACAGTGTAGCATACATTATACAGAAAGATGAGGAAAGATAATACAATATTCAGTATTAATAAGCAACATTAGTCATTATAAGTTTACACACTCGTCAGGTACACAGAAAAATGCATGAATAAGAACCTTGCAGTAACAGGAGGTATCTTCCATATTGCAACAGGATAGCTTGATATCTGTCACCTTGGGAGACGTTTGTAGCTCTCAAAGCAACCCGTTCTCGCACTTTCTTACACTCAATATTGACTTATTAAATAAGTGCATATGTGACATACTAATTTATTGTGAATATTTTAGTTTACCTTGAAAAGCTTCATAGAAAACACCGACCTTACCTAACCTTCTTAGTATGTTAAGATAA
>NC_091227.1:16952931-16995431 GCF_040958095.1 Procambarus clarkii | reverse complement strand
AACCTAGAATTCCCGATTGTGAGTCGACAGCGAATCCAACTATTCTACCGGGACACCTAAAAGTCGCAACAGTTGTTTCACTTCATTTGTTTCTGTCTGCCTGTCTGTCTGTCTGACCCACGGCCGAGCCACCAATCTCATCTTCATGCAAAAATATGCAGTTAAAACCTTTCAGCGGAAAACTGGCCACTTTTAAATGTTTCCATAACAGAGGGGAAAAATCTTATTTTTTCTGTCAGTTGATTTCCTCGACCGCAAGACAGTTGACTGACTCCTGGAGACGGACAGAACCACTGACTGTCTCAGCTGAAGACGTGTGAGGTCGCTGACTGAGTAGACATCTCTACTACTGTCTCTTTATCACCTTATCTCTTCCCGAAGTTGAAGGGACGACGACGTTTCGGTCCGTCCTGGACCATTCTCAAGTCGATTGTCGATTCTCACAATCGACTTGAGAATGGTCCAGGACGGACCGAAACGTCGTCGTCCCTTCAACTTCTAGTGTGTGGTCTGGTCAACATACTTCAGCCACGTTATTGGGACTCATCGCCTGCTTATCTCTTCCCTCCCCCACGCCAGAACTCCCTGTCTTTTCTGTTCTCTTCCACGACCCTCCTGTATCTTCAATGTCACTCCTGTCTGTTTCATGACCCCGTCTGCTCATTGTACCGTCTGTGCTACTCGCGTTACTTCCCTACCTGGCTCTGGTACCTGCCGCGAGTACCACAGGGAGTGCCAAGCACCGCGAGTACCACAGGGAGTGCCAAGGACTGTGAGGTACCAGCACTCTCCTGGGAGTCGTCCTCTCTCGCCTCAACACTAACACACGTGCAAGGAAAGTATACTATTTTTAATTTCTTGACAGTTTCTTCCTTTATGAATGGTTTGAATAAGCTGGTACTGCGTGGTACTGTGGGTACTGCGTGGTACTGTGTGGTACTGTGGGGTACTGCGTGGTACTGTGTGGTACTGTATGGCACTGTATGGCAACTTATGTTCCTAAGGTAGGGCCATTGGACCCTGTCTCTGCGTTGGCTCGGGGTCTGGAAGAAGGTAGAATGTAATAATGTGGGAGCTGGTTGTTGATTGCTGGTCTTGACTTCTTGATGTGTAGTACCTCGCTGATGTCGAATCTTCTGTTGTCGTCACCTGTCAATTATTTCAGTGTTGCTTGTCAATATGTATTTAGCAATGATCTGGTTGTGTCCAGACCAAATGGTCTGGTCTTAATTTTTCAACTTCATTTAACGGTGAAGAAAAACATGAGATATATTGAAAAGATTCCAGTTAGAATATATATATATATATATATATATATATATATATATATATATATATATATATATATATATATAAATATATATATATATATATATATATATATATATATATATATATATATATATATATATATATATATATATATATATATATATATATATATATCGTAGCGCCAGTCACCATTCTCGGAGCTCAGTCAGTCAACTCTGGGGGAAACTGTAGTGAATTAATTCCATGGTGGTGACGCCAGGGGGACTGAGTGGCTGGTGGGTATTAGGAGTCACTCACAGGGAACTTAGTTCACTCTCAGATCACTCGTATGACTACCTGCTGCCGCTAAGTTAGCCAGTTACAGGAGCCACGCCAGAGTGGAATGCATGGAATGTAGCTTATGTTGGTGTTGGTGCATGGTATGTGGTTTATGTTGGTGTTGGTGCATGGTATGTGGCTTATGTTGGTGTTGGTGCATGGTATGTGGCTTATGTTGGTGTTTGGTATGTGGTTTATGTTGGTGTGGATAATAATCATCATACCCTTTACCCATTTGAAATACTTGTGACGGTCCAATTTCCAATTTTTGTCTCGTATGACTAAATAATTGACGCAATTCTCAAGGGATTCCATCAGGCAGTAATGTTGAGGCAATGTTATGGGAATATTGTGATAATGTTGTGATAATGTTGTGGGAATGTTTAGTGACTGCTTTTGTATTAGTACTGGACCTGTATTTTGGGTATAATGTGAACCTCTCTGTAGCGTATACCTCTGTTTAGCAGTGTTTTTTGGGTATGATGTGATTCTGTGAATACTTTATATACAATAGTCTGGATAACCTGTACCTCTATATAACATATTCCTGGGTATTACGCGTACCTCTGTACAGCGAGTACCTGTGTACAACGATAACCTTATGATAACGAGACCCTATGTTCAGCAATAACTTGTGAACTGAAGCAAATGAATCCTCAACCTAATCTGAGTTCATGTCCCCTAAATATTCACAATAAGATACGTAGTCCAGTGCAAGAAATTTCGCAACATGACGACAGTGTTTCAACTACGGAAATCCCCCTGGGGAACGGAATGGCTGGGGGGCGCCGCTCCCGTATTCATGGGTGTTTGGCTTTCATCGGTCAGGTACACATGACGTAATGACAGCAGCTCCACAGGTAAAATTGAACGACTCTCTCGTCCACAGGTGAATTTGGTTGAGTGTTTGTATGCGAATGTTGAGGTCAATGTTGGTAAATGTGTCCGTGGGACCCTATACGCATGGAGGTCCTGGTGGTACAGTCGGATTCGTTCTCGACTCATAATCGTGAGTTCCTTGTTTGAATTCCGGGGGTATGGGTGTTAATCGGGTTAGATATGGTTGGACACGTTATCTATCACCTAATGTCTCTGTTCACCTAGCAGAAAATTTGTAAATGGGAGATAGTCATAGTGCCAGTCTTTGAGTTGTAATGGTCGTGTAATTGCTGCTGACCATATGAAAGTGTTCTCTCTCTTTCTCTCTCTCTCTCTCTCTCTCTCTCTCTCTCTCTCTCTCTCTCTCTCTCTCTCTCTCTCTCTCTCTCTCTCTCTCTCTTTCTTTCCAACACAAAACGTCTCCAACATCTCTAACACAAATAATCACTATGATCCCCAACACAAACATCACCAACACAAAACATCACCAACATTAAACATCACATAAACATTAAACATCCCCAACAGTCCCTAACAATATGTGAAATACATTTCCTTCCACTTCAGAACATTTTTGTGAGAGCTCTCATAAATGTCAGAATATCTTTCCCCTGTGCAGCTGCTAAGGGAAGGAGAAGTGTGGGAGATAAGGAAGAGGGAGAGAGAGAGCAGTGAGGGAGGCGTGAGGGAAGAATGAGGGAGATGAGGTGTAGGGAGGAAGGAAGGTGTGAGGGTAAAATAACCAGGCTAACCCCTGGCACTAGGTGCGCACAGGGACAATTACAGAATGGCACCGTGCCATTCTTCACGTGAATTAATTACCACGTCTGTACCTGAGCGGAGACGACACGCTTCCCAACACACTCCTGGGGGTGACATTCAGTGTTGACTCTCACTCTTGTCTCTCACACTGGCCTTGATCTCTTTGTATCACTCTCTTTCTCTTATCTCAGTTGATGAGAAGAGGTTGCACAGACGGCTATGCCTGGAAACACAAACCGAAACTGTCTCTATTTTCCGCTTGTTACAACGTGTAATAAAGTTGTTACATCTTGGCTTAACGTGTTTATGACGTATTAGAACGTTGTTACAACTTGGTATATAGGTTGTTATAACTGGTTAGGAGGTGTTAATACTTGTTCGAACGGTGTACCAACGTCGTAGTTTCGGTGTGTGTTTGGCGGGATGTAACTACTTGAGCATCAAAAGATGTCCCCAAGCCTGGAAGATGATGTGGCTTGGTACGAGTTCACGTATTAATCCTCCAGGTGGCTTAGACATGAGAGACCTGGTCGCTGAATGATTATATCCACCTGAGATCTAATTAAGGTGCTTGAGTCCCCCCTAAGGAAGCTTGCCTCAATTTGCCTGGATTATAATCGTCCGTAAGCCAATTAAACTTGCAAGACTCGAAGTGTGTGGCAATTGCTCAACATCTGCTGGTGCAATATGTTAATACCTGATAATGTGTTCGTCGGGGTTCGAACGTGTGTGGCTGGGAGGTGTTGTAGAGGTGGATTAGACAGGTGTTGAGGTCGTGATTGGGTTTTCGTAATTTGTGTGATGAGCTGCTCTTTTGGCCCGTTCTCTTTCGTCTCATTTATTCCTCATTTTGCATTCCTCTTTTATTTATTTGTTTGAGTTTTTTTTGTGTTTCACTGATGCCAGTTTTCTTCTTGAAAGCTTGTAACGTCTTGATAATTACCTTAATCCTAACTAACACTTGCTTCACCATCATTGTAACCACAATCACCATCATTGTACCCATCCACACAACCAACATCACCATCATTACCTATCATACAGTGGTGATAATGTTTAAGAACACAATCACATATACCACTACCACCACTACTACCACCACTAACAACCCTTCAACCACCACCACCACATACAACCACCCAATACCCCTCCCCAATCCACTCCACCGGGAAGCGAAGGGTGTGTACAGGTTATTTAGGAATACGAGGAAGATTGACATGTTGGGGTCAGCTAGGTAATTGAGAACACCATCAAGGTCACTTGTTCATCTCCCGCCCTGTGATGGATGCTGTGTTGGGTCACCTTTCCCACTGATTCGCCCCTACCACTAGTCCCCACTGTCATATACTCCGTCCAATGTCATGTTTTTCCCCTTCTGTTGGCATGTGTTCCCTTCAGTGGTGAATATACCCATCACTATCGTCTATTGCCACCATTTTTATACATCTTCACCACTGCTGTTACACATCCCCACTACTGATACACACACCTACGAACACTTGTACACATTGCAGCTGGTATATTTTCTCAGCTTCCTCAGTGCCACATTTTTCACTAAACTTAAACGTAAAATATGGGATTTTTCAACATATTCTCAAAATAGATTCTGCCTTTCTAATTGCTTTCCTTCATATTTTATTCGTAACCTTTTGTAGTTTCTCGGGTTAATATATATATATATATATATATATATATATATATATATATATATATATATATATATATATATATATATATATATATATATATATATTTATATATATATATTGTGACAATAATCTCCTTCAAGAGAGTGAGCCTGCTCTTCCCTCCACAAACACGTCGTTGAAATTATATAAAACGACTATGGAAGACATGTCCAACAACAACAACAACACCAGCAAGGCTTGCCAGGGTGAGCAAAACATATGCAGCCAGCCACCTGTTCGGACTCAAACCACCAAACTACATGTTGATCGCTACTGGCTCCGCTGATTGGTCGCCGGTCTGGCTGCACCTGCACTCGCCCCCCCATACTACTTGATGTCTGGGGTCGCCCCAACCTCCTACGGCAGAATGTTCAGTGCTCTCGTTGTCACCACTCCTCCCGGCTAGACGCTAGCGTGTACTGAGAGAAGTGGTGGCTTAAAGCCAATATTCCAGCACCTCCCATTTACTTGTATATTGCACTTCTTGTTATTTTGTCTTAACGTAACTTTTCATTGTGTCATTTAAGTATTCTTATTATTTTGATTGATTGATTTTATTATACAAATTTGTTTGTCCATTTTTTCATGTTTTGATTTAATTAACGTAATTAAAATTTCATTGTTAAAGTTTACTTGTGTTTTGTGTGTCTTCTCCTTACCTTACCACAGACGAAGTTCCAGTTTTTTCTATTTTTTTTTATAACTGTGACGAGGCCATACCCCTAGCCTTAAACAGCCGAACACCAACGCGTTACCGTCACAATATATATATATATATATATATATATATATATATATATATATATATATATATATATATGACTCCTTCTGAAGATGTATTAATATACGAAAGTACTTAAGGAAATTCCTGTTTCAATTTTCCTCCGTGGTCTGACACTGTCATATTTTTAATCACGTGTTTATTTTCGTGATATACACACACGAAACTTTTAACTTTACAATCACTATTGATCTAAACTCTACAATCACAAAGGAACCAAACTCAGTCACCATCAAATATCTACATTCTACAATCAAAACAGAAAATAAACTTACAAATTACCAAGTATTTAAAATCTACATTTACTTAGGAACAGTGACTAAGAAACTAAGAATTCTGTATGAACTACAAGCATGAGAGAGCTCAAAAGATTCGTGTTATTTGAAAGTATTTTTCAGCTGTCAATCTTCGTGGCAAATAAAAAGAATTTTTTTTCGACATTTTCATGTACCTGGAATATTCGAGCAGCCAAGAGAGAGAGAGAGAGAGCGAGAGAGAGAGAGAGAGAGAGAGAGAGAGAGAGAGAGAGAGAGAGAGAGAGAGAGAGAGAGAGAGAGAGAGAGAGAGAGAGAGAGAGAGAGAGACTCGCACACAGCAGACCTCCAAGTCCCCCCACCCCCATCTTAAATCAACCCCACTCAGAAATCAACCTCCCTTGAAAATTCAACACTGAATTCTCCGTGTTGAATTAGTACAATTAAAATAATAAACTCTCCTAGAAGGCGTTCACGAGAGAAAATATTCCTCTCAGGAGCAAACAGAATTTTCTTCATGGCATAAAAGCCGTATGAAATTTTGATTAAAAAAACTAATAATGCGAAGATCTTCTTCAAGTAAAACACTGAAAAAGCTCTTCGCGGCATCAAAAGCATAAAACACACAAATATAAATTAAACAAAAATCAACCCCGACCATCAAAGGCATATATTGCTACACTAAAGAAATGTTGAAAGCTCTCCATGGCTGTATAGCTCCTCGCTGGACCAGATATTAAGGTGTAGATCACAAGGGAAAAGGGGGAGGAGGGAGGCTGTCCCCAGGGGGATTGAGTGGCAGGCCGGAGTGGCAGGCCGGAGTGGCAGGCCAGATGGCAGCTAGTCTGAATGGCAGCCAGAATGAGCCACAGCCTACAAAGTCTTCCTTATACCTTATAGTCTGCTCATCACAACATAGAAGATCCTCTTTAGAACCCTACAACACTTGTTATCCCCTCTTGTGAAACTAATTCATAGAGCTCTGCTTATTAATACATAGAGCTCCTTGTTAACTAATACACAGAGCTCCTTGTTAACTAATACACAGAGATCCTTGTTAACTAATGCATGCACGTCCTCCAAGCAAAGACCCAAAGTCCATTTCATCCACTCGCCACACCCACCTGTTTATAAAGGAAAAATGGTTTACACACGACTTTCAACTAATGACATCCGAACACTTTTAACCGGAACAAGTGCTTCGCTGACGACTTTTGTTCGAACCACAACGCTGTAAGTGCTTCACCCACGTACTACAAATACAAATAATCGCCAACACAAGCTAAACACCTAACCTAACCAATGACTAAATATACACAGTATGCAAATATATATCAAAATTAAATTATGTTTTAGAAAATTAGCATTTTGTACGAACAGCATGTTAAAATTTATGAATGTGTCTTTGGGGTCGACCGCTGGATGGAAAGGACTTGGTCTGAGGACAGGTTGCTTCTAAAGTTCGAACGTCATTAGTTAGCCGTGTGTAAAGAGCATTTCATTTATAAACAGGGAGTGTGGTGGCTAGGATTAACGAGCATTTCGCCTTTGTTGATGAGGACGGGCTAGCTTATAAAGACGGGCTGCTGAAAACATAGAAAGCGAGTGAAATGCTCTTTGAGTAAAGCTGTTGCAGCTGGAGTTACATTGCAACTGAACCACAACAAAAATCCACAAAGGCAGAGCCCAGAAGCTACAACCCATAACTCATTCTCATTGACCCAAGTGCTGTCATTTAGCCAACCCATCCCAAGGCTATAATGGTCCATGAGAATATTTTTCACTCATAAACACCATCTATTCTACCAAAAATGACTTACTCGTTTCAGGAACGACCGTAGCTTGTACGAGCACAACTTAATGATGGGTTGCTGGCGATATTTACGAGACAACTCCATCATGCTTTGCAGTCACTACAAAGTGAGACAGAATGAACTATCCTGTCCTCTTCATATATAAACCAGCTCGTTCCTTACAGACAAGCATGTGAGAGGTATTGACATACACGCTGCTGAGGGTCACAACGTTTAAGGTAAATATTGACTACAAACTCGCTATTTGAACCTGTACTCTTCCCAGGCATGCACGAGGCTATGACTCCAGATTCTCTTCCCTCACTTTCATCTTGTGGTTGTTGTTGTTTAAGGTTCAGCTACTGGGAACAAAACGTTTCCAAGTAGCACGGGCTATGGTGAGCCCGTAGATGGACTTACCTGGCACAGGACCGGAGTTACAGAGCTGTAACTTGCAGCCTGTAGGAGTAAACACTCCATAAATCATCGTAACCAAAACACCTCACCTAACCTAACCAAGACTTAACTAAACATAAACCCATCATATATAATAATATTAACTTACATTTCAGAAAAAAACGTTTGTTATTATACTGTTTGGAAGATTCATTCAGGCAGTTGATTGGCTGTTGAATAAGTACAACAATGTACTTAGCACTAAGTCGGTATTTGACTTATTGCTTGGCCTGAAGGACGAAGACATCCCATGGTTGTCTTTCCTGGGATATGACTATTTTCTGGTTACTATCTAAGACAAGGTAAAAGTAGCCACTGTACTCATGAAGTACTTGCTCGTACAGAGACCCTCACAGTACACTCCTCTTCTGCCTACTGTGGTTTCTAACACCCCTTTTTCCCTCCACGAAAATAGGGAAAACTCCCCTTTTCCCTAACCCACTCCACTCCCCTTTTCCCTAACCCAAGCTGGCACCCCAATATCCCAGGGGTGCCAGCTTGTGCCAAAGAGGGTTCTTGTTCCCTATCCCAGGATAAGAACCCCCCTTTTCTCTGATCATGAGCTACTAAACATAGTTTTATACTCAGAGACGATCAGAATCATCTAACCCTTGTACATTGCTAAACAATACATAGCTCACAATCACATATACATGACGCTGAATAAACCTAATTGGTTCCAGCGTCTGGTCCAAGGCCCAAATCCCGACCTGACAATGATGGATATCATGTGTAGTGGTGATGTATCCAATTCACAACTTGGAAAGTCCGCCAGTTCTCACCCGCAGGGCGAGGACCGCACTTCCGTCCCCTAACATCTTAACTCCCTCCTCCGTAATTGGTATCCCATTGTTGTCCCAGTACGACCTAGGACACGACCTTCGTACTGTAGTATTAGTAGCGATGTTTCTCACTCATGGGACACTTTTCCACTTCCCTTTTTTAACCTGGATAAGAACACCCTATTCCCCTCAACCCCCCCCCCCCCACCCACTCTTCCCAAGGACACGGAAGGTTGCGTGTCTCTAAGCGCCACGATTCACGAACGACATGGCGCTACCCACTAACAAGGACTCACTGACACGCATTAAAATAATACCCAACACGGCACTTGAAGCCCTGTGACCGTGTCCAACTTGTACTCACCTAGTTGTGCATGCGGAGGATTCAGCTTCGGCTCATTGGTCCCGCCTCCCAACCGTTAATTTCATAAACCTGGTGTACAGGTTGCTCAGTCTATTGGGGCTCTATCATATCTACATTTGAAACTGTCTATAGAATCCGCCTCTACTACATCACTGCCTTGGTGCATTCAGCTTGTTCACTCTGACACTGGAACAAATGTTTTCTAATGTCTCTGTTGTTCATTTGGGAACAAAGATTCAATCTCTTTCCCTTTCTTTGTGTTACACTAGTGATAAATTTATTGTCTCTATCTACCCTGTCAATTCCTCTGAAAATGTTGTAGGTGCTGATCATTACCCATACCTGTTTCTCCAATTTACGTACCAGCCTCTTATGGGGTACTGTGTCAAGGAATTTCTTGCAGTCCAAGAAAATGCAGTCTGCCCACACCCTTCTTTTCCCTTGCCTAATTTTTGTCACCTGATCATAGAACTGTATTGAACCTGTGAGGCAAGATTTACCATCCCTTAGCCTGTGTTGGTGGTGTGTTACAAGTGTGTTCCTCGTCTCCAAATGTTCTACTAGATTTTTCTCGTCATTTAGTGTTTTCAGTCTCGTATACACTCCTCTCACCTCACGCACTAGTCCACAAGGTATAGCAGGAACACATTTACACTGAAGCACTAGTCCACTAGGTATAGCAGGAACACATTTACACTGAAGCACTAGTCCACAAGGTATAGCAGGAACACATTTATACTCAAGCACTAGTCCACAAGGTATAGCAGGAACACATTTACACTGAAGCACTAGTCCACTAGGTATAGCAGGAACAGTGTACTAAAAAATGTGGTACTAAAAATCCTGTTGGTCATTCAACATGAATATTCCCAAGCTGAGTTAGGAGGAATTCATGAATATCTGGACAGCCTTTGACGACTTGCAGAGCTCTGGTAGATAGATAGATAGAGAGAGAGAGAGAGAAAGAGAGAGAGAGAGAGAGAGAGAGAGAGAGAGAGAGAGAGAGAGAGAGAGAGAGAGAGAGAGAGAGAGAGAGAGAGAGAGAGAGAGAGAGTAAGACACATATAGACTACTTTTCCCCTTAAATATTTATTCTAGTTCTATACGAGATAGAGAGAGATGTGTGTGAAAAGACTCATCACTAACCATGACCCACTTTATATAGACTGGTAACAACAACAGAGCTTTCAACACCGGAGAGAGATGTTGGCCAACTTCATGTTATTATAAGTCCAATATTCTCAAAATTCCTAACTTGGCCAAACTTGGTGGACAACTGGAAGTTGGACCACCGCAACACAAGATGCTCAGCCGTCATCAACCTCCTTGTCAATGACTCAGGCCATCAGCGATCACTTAATCCAATGCTGCACCTTTTGCTCGTGGAAATACGATTAATAACTCAATAAGCTAATGAGCTTCTGAAGGTTAGCTCTCTGATAAGTTCATGAAGAAGAGCTCTTAGACAGCACCTTCATTTGCAATATCAATCGCATTCCTAATGAATCCTACAGTTGAGAGGCGGGACCAAAGAGCCAGAGCTCAACCCCCGCAAGCACAACTAGATGAGAACACACACACACACAATGTATTGAACCAGCCACCACTTTGGCTGTAATTTACTACGGTTCTATCGATCGTCAATAAATATCTTATATCCTTTGCCTGCAACTATTGTCCTTGTCCCGAGAGCTATTGTCGGGGGAGGTATTGTCCTGGGAGATGTTCTCTTGAGAGATAGTGTCCTTCAAAGCCATTCTTTTATGAAATATTATTCCGTGTAAACGTTCTTTTCTGATATATTATTTTTGTAGACTTTTTAACTTTTGTTTTTCTTTTAGATGAACGCACTTACACACACACACACACACACAAACAAACCTTCCTTTGTGCCTAACAAACCTTCTGGAATTCTATGATAAAATAACGAGGATAAGACAGGACAGAGATGGTTGGGCAGACTGCATATTTCTGGACTGCCAAAAAGCCTTTGATACAGTACCGCACATGAGACTGCTGTTCAAGCTCGAGAGGCAGGCGGGGGTGGGGGGAAAGGTCCTAGAATGGATAAGGAACTACCTAACAGGAAGGAGCCAAAGAGTTACGGTAAGGGGCGAGAAGTCGGACTGGCGAACAGTAACAAGTGGAGTACCACAAGGATCGGTGCTGGGACCAATTCTATTTCTTGTGTATGTTAACGACATGTTTACAGGCGTAGAGTCCTACATGTCGATGTTTGCGGATGATGCAAAGTTGATGAGAAGAGTTGTGACAGATGAGGATTGCAGGATCCTCCAAGAGGACCTGAACAGATTGCAGAGATGGTCAGAGAAATGGCTACTAGAATTCAACACGAGCAAATGTAAAGTTATGGAAATGGGACTAGGAGATAGGAGACCAAAGGGACAGTACACAATGAAGGGGAACAGCCTACCTGTAACGACGCGTGAAAGAGACCTGGGGGTGGACGTAACACCTAATCTATCTCCTGAGGCACATATTAATAGGATAACGACAGCAGCGTACTCTACACTGGCAAAAGTTAGAACATCATTCAGAAACCTAAGTAAGGAGGCATTTAGGGCGCTTTACACTGCCTACGTAAGGCCAGTCTTAGAGTATGCCGCCTCATCATGGAGTCCCCATCTGAAGAAGCATATAATGAAACTGGAAAAGGTTCAGAGGTTTGCAACGAGACTCGTCCCAGAGCTACGAGGGATGGGGTATGAAGAGCGCCTGAGGGAACTGTGCCTTACGACACTAGAAAGAAGAAGGGAGAGGGGGGACATGATAGGAACGTATAAGATACTCAGAGGAATTGACAGAGTGGACATAGACGAAATGTTCACACGGAATAGTAACAGAACGAGAGGACATGGATGGAAGCTTGAAACTCAGATGAGTCACAGAGATGTAAGGAAGTTTTCTTTTAGCGTGAGAGTAGTGGGGAAATGGAATGCACTTCAGGAACAGGTTGTGGAAGCAAATACTATTCATAATTTTAAAACCAGGTATGATAGGGAAATGGGACAGGAGTCATTGCTGTAAACAACCGATGCTCGAAAGGCGGGATCCAAGAGTCAATGCTCGATCCTGCAAGCACATATAGGTGAGTACACACACACACACACACACACACACACACACACACATATATATATATATATATATATATATATATATATATATATATATATTATATGCATGTGTGTGTGTGTGTGTGTGTGTGTGTATATATGGGCTTGAGAAACTATATGTGGAGAGATATTTCCCATCAGAAAAATTCTTCCAATAGATATTGACCTGTGAACCAGGTTATCAGATATCTTCCTAAGAGATAACACTTCCTGACCCCAAAACTGACCCACACAGCCAAAATCGGCCTCCGTTCGATCGTTCCAAGTACGCAAGACACTACTAACTTCTAGGAACATACTAAAAACATTGGATTATTTGCAATAAAGTCAAGTTTATTTTTTAAATATTTCTCAAGCTTCTAATTAAAATTACTCAAGCTTCTTAGCGCATATGATTAAGAGTCGTTAATAACTGATTCAAGATGGTTATCTTGATGTTATCTTGAGATGATTTCGGGGCTTTTTAGTGTCCCTGCGGCCCGGTCCTCGACCAGGCCTCCACCCCCTGGAAGCAGTCCCGTGACAGCTGACTAACACCCAGGTACCTATTTTACTACTGTTCCGTCAGGTTCCTCACGGTTGATCCAAATTATTATTATCTTGTGTGTTCATAATACCAACACAAACCGGTTAGACAATCTAAATTGTCCAGGCTAACCTCGTCGCTGTGGTGTTCATAGAACCACTGAACTTTGTGCCAGCTTGATGGAACAATTAGATTTTGAAAGCTTTGATGTCGGTTCTCTCCTTCGACAATCTTGCTAGCGCGGACTGTAGTCGATGTTGATTTTATTTTCTTGATCGCCTCAACAATGGCTCCAATATATTGACCACAATCATGGTACTGAGCCTTCTAAGCGTCCTGTCAGCTTGGAACAACTGTGCTGGAATAAGCTTGATATGCTGGAATCCTGGAGAGCAGTAAGCTTTTCTGGTATATTTTATTCAGATGATCTTCACTGCTGTACAATATCACTCCATCATCACTGGTATTGTTGAATTATCATTGATATTGTTGCACCATCATTGGAATTACTGCACCATCACTGATATTGGAGAAAAACCTACGCTTGAGTATTTGTGAAATATCTTTTAGGAATTTGCACCAAATCTTTCGCACTCTCCTGAGTGCTTTGTCGAGGTCTGAGTGTGTGATTAGGACGAGACTTGCATCTCAATGTCTAATGAGGTTGTTATCCTGAGTTCAGTCCTATTTTCCTTCTTGACCTGATCAGGTCACCTCTAATGCCCGACAGGCTGATGTGCTTGCGGTAATGTCTTCTACTGAAATACGGTCATATATCCTTTCTCTAATCCTGCTATTCTGGGAATTAGAGTTGTTATGCATAGAGGTGACCATCTGGATGCTAGCCCTCATATCCCTATCCATATCCCAACGAACGTGGTCAATGCCACTGTTTTCAATCATCCATTTGTTGAGATCTAATTTTAATTCACTCAGAATCGTTTTCCTTGTAAAGCTATCCACCGAAATAAAGCTTTTGTTATCAACTAAAGTATTCAGAGTATTCTGAATACCTTCGTTGGTAACAAGTGTCGATACTGAAGATGTCTACAGTTGTCTGGACAAATGCTTCCAGAGTTACATTAAAATATTTATTTTAATGTATTATTAAATTATATGATTTTAAGAATTACAAATTGGTATGACTATCAATCATTAACTTATATGATTATATTAATTATTAGTTTATGATTTTATTGATGATTAATTTATATGATTTTATTAATGAATAATTTACATGATTGTATTAATTATTAATTTACATGATTTTATTAATTATTAATTTATATGATTTTTACTACTTAATTTTATTGAATTTGTTATTAATTGTTAATTTATATGAATTTTTACTAATTAATTTTATTGAATTTGTCTACTTAAATTAATTATCTGAATAGAATACTTCTATAGAAACTAATAGTTGACGACCCTCACCACGTGACATTGGTAGGCCTACGTAGGCATTGGTAGGCCTACGCGATCCATATGTAAATTAATTAATGAAGATAATCTGTTACATTACTCTCGCCGCCACTACGTATAAGCGCATAATTAATAATGCAACTGCAATTATCACTAGAATAAATTAGTCAGTGTTGTATGGAAATAAATTTGATTTCATCAGTTAAATGTTAGAAATTATGGGCAAATTTTTACTTAAATTATCACATAAGTTTTATTAGACTGTATCTAAGCCCGTTGTCTAGCCCTAGGTGGCTTAATTATATAATTAAATGAAAGATTAATTAATAGCTGGGTAATTAAAGCAACGCTTTACGTTGCAATTTATAAATAGAATTTGCAGTAAACTTATTAACATCAATGGGAACTATTCAGTAATAAACCACATGAGGTAATGAGGGATGTAGATCAGTTTCTCATGAGGTACAGTCAGTCCTCACAGACACCACAGTACCCCAGTCAGTCCTCACAGACGCCACAGTACCCCAGCCAGTCCTCACAGACACCACAGTACCCCAGCCAGTCCTCACAGACACCACAGTACCCCAGTCAGTCCTCACAGACACCACAGTACCCCAGTCAGTCCTCACAGACGCCACAGTACCCCAGTCAGTCCTCACAGACACCACAGTACCCCAGTCAGTCCTCACAGACACCACAGTACCCCAGTCAGTCCTCACAGACACCACAGTACCCCAGTCAGTCCTCACAGACGCCACAGTACCCCAGTCAGTCCTCACAGACACCACACTACCCCAGTCAGTCCTCACAGACACCACAGTACCCCAGCCAGTCCTCACAGACGCCACAGTACCCCAGCCAGTCCTAGGAAGTGACTTCCCAAGACTGTAACTTTTCCAGGCTATGTGAAAAGTTCCAATCTATGGGACATTTTCCAGCCTATGAGAAATGTTCCAATCTATGGGACATTTTCCAGCCTATGAGAAATGTTCCAATCTATGGGACATTTTCCAGCCTATGAGAAATGTTCCAATCTATGGGACATTTTCCAGCTTGTGATAATCAGTGTTTACAATCGTCTAACATTCTCTTTATCTTAATCAGCGGCCAGTCTGCTGTGAATTCTCAACATTCATTTAATTTGCTGAATGGGGAGTGACTCTTGTAGTAACGGGATTGCAGCTCCCTAACTGCGAACTACCTTAGAGTTAAACGACCTTAATTTTAACTGCTCCCTTGCGAATCGTGAACATCGAGGCGAGACAACGCACTAGATAAATGTTTTTCCGTTCGTCGTAATTATATTTGAATGACTTATTAATTACATTGCTATTATAGTGAGTACTAGAGGAATTAACTGAGTGCTAATTCTAATATAGCATTTTTTCTCACATGTTTCTCCATAACTCTGCCTAAAACCTCTGTAATTTCCTGTTGATTTTGGTATTGGGTTCCTCGAGGTCGACCTTTTATTGCAAATGATATTGGTAAATACTCGTCTCCATTCTTGGTGGTTAGAGAAGCACTCAGTGGTTAGAGGAGCACTTTGAGTGCGTCGGCACTCGCTGCTGGCTTGGACGGTGCCTTTCAAAACTCCTACTAATGGACTTTCCGTGTTTATTCAGTGCCTCATTGATGAGGTTCTTGTTTCAACATCAATGAGCCTCCCGCCAAACACACACTGAAACTACGACGTTGGTACAACGTTCGAACAAGTTTTAACACCTCCTAACCAGTTATAACAACCAATATAGCAAGTTGTAACAACGTTCTAATACGTCATAAACACGTTAAGCCAAGATGTAACAACTTTATTACAAATTGTAACAAGCGGAAAATAGAGACAGTTTCGGTTTGTGTTTCCTAGGGCTTCCACTAGTAGGCAATTTCGCTTTCGTCTGGTTTCATGACTTTTGGATTATAAAAAGAATAATATTTTTTCATCCTGATTGGTGAAATAAGAATTACATGTTCTCTGACTGGGGAAAAAATACATTCTTCCGAACGTGAGGAATAGTGGAATATGTTGCTCCTACTCTCCTATTGGCCTCCAAAGTGTGTTCGTCACCATGACTGGTGGACTGCTTTTTTTTTCTCTTCACTAATTGGCGGAATATATACTCGGTGTCCTGTCATTGGTGGAACACGATAGCCGGAGCCTTGTCTGCTCGAACGACCTCCTCAGTAATCACGGAACAGCACGCTTCACCCCGCCCCCCTTCCCCAACCCTAAAAAAAAAATACACTCCAATATTTACGTTCCCAAGAACGACACGGAAAAAAATATATAGTTGAACACACTAGATTGTTTTTGTCATATAAATACAATGGAAGGTTGAACGTTCACTATGTGCATTTAATTTCAGCTAATTACCTGTTGTTGTTTTGATTTGGATATTTGTTTATTATATATTAAACTATATGAATAATTTTGGCATCCCAGGGGAGATGTTGTCTATAATTATGTTTATTCTTATAATTATTATATTGATAATTATGCTTGAATATGCTTTTTTTTCTCTCATCTGCTGTCAAATGTGTATCTGTTTGTGGTTTATTTGCTTTCCCCCCCCCCTCTTCCTATCTCTGTCTCTCTCTCTCTCTCTCTCTCTCTCTCTCTCTCTCTCTCTCTCTCTCTCTATTTCTCTCTCTCTGTCTCTCGCTCTCATTCCTCCTGTCTGATAGTCAACGTAACTGCATTTTTACCTCACCACAACCACCAAGATTCTCTCACCGTTCACAGTTCACTTGTCACACTGATTGATCTCGCTTCGCATGTTAATCGCTTGCTTGGTTTGAGGGTGGTGACCACTCTGTTTTGAGAGCAGGACGTGTTTGCAGGCCATACTTCCACCTCATGTTTCACTCTGATGTTCTGAAAGGATGTTTGTCAGATTGTGCTCTAAGATTATGTTTTCACGTGATGATCATTGGTGATGTTCTTGGTGGGATGTTCCTTGATGATATTGACCTGACCAGACTAGAAGGTGAAGGTCTGGTCAACATTCTTCAGCCATGTTATTGTGTCTCATCGCTTCCTTGATGATGCTCACATTATATGTTCTCAGGTGATGTTCTAAGGTGATGTTCGCAGGGGATTTTATCAGGGGATGTTCCCATCGTATGTTCTCAGCTCATACCCCCATCTGAGGTTCGAAACTCAATTGCCAAACTGATGTTTTTAAATTATATCCCCATTTAATATTCTCGTGTGATGTTCCCAGGTGATATACTCAGCTGATGTTGTCATCTGAGGTTTACAACTGACGAGCCCAGCTAATGATACTAAATCATGTACACTATCCATGAAACACATGAACCCATGGAATTCAAACTTCATTAACTGTCACATAGTTTAGAAAACTATTTTAATTCGTCTCAAACGGGGATTTTGGCCAGCCTTTGGTGAAAGTTTTGATAACGTTGATATTCGATATATCTAATTTAAATCTAATAACGGAAAAAATAAACATCCTCTACTGTTTCCAGGGACTTAATATCCGGCACTAAAACGATGAAAGTCAAGGATTACATTCCCAAAGGGAATGTTGCACGTGTTGCACAAATGGTCACATTCCCACGAGAACGTTGCAAGGGTTTACGGATGTTTCAGCTGTCACTACGAAACTGAATCCAATAACCGAGGGTGAAGCCCATGACCGCCCTCTCTCCCATGCACAGTGATAACGGCACATTACTGCGGGCGACTGGCGGTCACGCGGAGAGAGTGGGAGAGGCAGGGAGAGGGAGAGAGAGGAGCAGAAGATATGGAGAAAGCGTAGCTAATGAAAGGAAGGAGGGAGAAATATAGAGAGAGAGAGAGAGAGAGAGAGAGAGAGAGAGAGAGAGAGGAGAGAGAGAGAGAGAGAGAGAGAGAGAGAGAGAGAGAGAGAGAGAGAGAGAGAGAGAATGGTGGAGGTGGAAGGAAGAGGATAAGGAGGAGTAGGAGGAGTAGGAGCAGGAGGAGGAGGAGAGGAAATAAGTGGAGGAGAAGGAGGAGGAGGAGAGGAAATAAGTGGAGGAGAAGGAGGAGGAGGAGAGGAAATAAGTGGAGGAGAAGGAGGAGAAAGGAGTGAGATCCAGTAAAGAGGAAAATAAAAACACAATAACGCAGAGCGAATAAAAAAAAACATTTGCTGCTAATGCATCGAATATTGCATAGCGAATTGCATCGCATGTTCCAGGTGAGAGAGAAACATTCTACGTAAGTTCTCGTATTACTCTCCTACCTGTTGACTACCGCCTCCTCCTGACTAGTACCTAGGAACAGTCACCAGTAACAGGACACCAAATAACCGACTGTGATTGGTCGGCAGGTTTTAGGTATGGTTGATGGAGTGTGTGTGGGTCCAAATAAGCGGCTGTGATTGGTTCAGACGGTCTGGGGGTAGGGTAGAGGGGACTACATATCCTGCTGTGATTGGTCGGGTAATCTTGGGGGATGCCATGCTCTCTCTCTCTCTCTCTCTCTCTCTCTCTCTCTCTCTCTCTCTCTCTCTCTCTCTCTCTCTCTCTTTCTCTCTCTCTCTCTCCAAATGGGATATTGCTTTTCGGTTTTCCAGCAATGGAATGACCTCTGGTTGTTCACTCGTGGTGGTGTTTGGAAAGTGTTTCTTCCCCCCCTCTCTATGTGTTGCTGTTTTTCTCATATGCATGAGGTGGTGTTTCCCTCTACAACAACACTCTCCTCAACACACTCACTAATACAATCTCCAATACACCAGCTCATTCTCTAACACACGAGATATGTTTATGCCGTCTTTTATATATATATATATATATATATTATTAAATATGACCGAAAAAGTAAGATTAATAATTCTAACACGAATTTTCTCAATCTTTCGTACATTACGCTTCACTGTTGGAGGTAAATCAAAAATCACTTCTCCAAAATTCATTTTTATTTCTAGTCTGACGCGACACGGGCGCGTTTCGTAAAACTTATTACATTTTCAAAGACTTCACAAATACACAACTGATTAGAACTTACATATCTCTGATTTTATATCTACATTTGAGTGAGGTGGGAGGGGTGATGTGGCATTAACACAAGACAGAACAAGAGGGGATATTAATAGGGTATTAAAAGTATCAACACAAGACAGAACAGAAACAATGGGTATTGAATAGAAGTGTTTGTAGAAAGCCTATTGGTCCATATTTCTTGATGCTTCTATATTGGAGCGGAGTCTTGAGGTGGGTAGAATATAGTTGTGCAATAATTGGCTGTTGATTGCTGGTGTTGACTTCTTGATGTGTAGTGCCTCGCAAACGTCAAGCCGCCTGCTATCGCTGTATCTATCGATACAGCTACCAAAATATACTAATATATATATATATATATATATATATATATATATATATATATATATATATATATATATATATATATATATATATATATAAGCAACACACTAACACACTCCACCAATACACACACCAACACATTTTCCACTATAACAATATGAATAGTAACAATAATAATATAATTCAAGTATAGTAGAGTGTTGAATATTTTAAGAAAGTGGGAGATTATAGTAGTGTTTAGAGTAAAGTAATGAGGAGAGTATTATAATGTTGTACTTTACAAGAATTTTGGCAGAGTATTATAGGCGTGTTGTAGATTATAAGCATATGATAGAGTGTGGGACATTATAGGTTAATGGTAGAGTGCAAGATATTATTGGAGTGAGGAATATTATAGGAGTGTAGTAGATTATAGGAGAGTGGAAGATCATAGGAGTATGGTAGAATATAGGCATATGGTAGAGTGTTTGACAATATATGACAACATATTTCATACAATATATGCACTTTGACCTGCCCGAAAGGCTGCGCGTACTAGTGGCTTTACAAGATTGTAAATACTATGCTATGTATCCTCCCAAACCCAATGTACCTTCTTGTATATAAACAAATAAATAAATATACACTCAGTCTCCCAGGACCAGTCAGTCTCCTAGAGGCAGTCAGTGTGCTAGAGGCAATGAGCTAAGGGACTCTTAGATCATCGGGAGCAACTCTTAACTAACTTGTCAACAGAGCATCTGTTGTCCTTAAAAATCAGTTCACTAACTATACACGCCTGTTAATTCTCAATGAATGAAATATATTTCAATACTAGAGTGACTAAATCAGCAAAAATATTCCCACCAGTGTATATAATCCAGATTAACCAATATTCACCGAGGTAGATACGCGCAAATACTGTATATATATATATACTGGGTTGAATTTAAATAAAGCTCCATTTGGAATCAGTTTCGTTAAAAATAATATTTCTAATTAACGGTTTCCAAAATAATGGCTTCATTGACCCACGCTCACTTGCAAAGGCTAAACAACTCTATTTGAATAGAAGGCAACCTCGTTCATATATATATATATATATATATATATATATATATATATATATATATATATATATATATATATATATATATATATATATATATGAACGAGTGGGGAGTAGAAAAGAACGAATAATAATATAATAATAACAAAAAGAAAAATGGTTTTATAACTACGTGACTTGTTTTATATATAAAAAAATAGTTTTCATAAATCTGAAGACAGCTTCCCGGCTCACGAACACCAGGCGAACACAGACAGTCAGAGGGATCATAACACCGCCTTCTTCATGTACTTCATGTCAATTTATAAGCTAAACTTCCCTAAAAATGCTTTATTCCAACAACTATTTGTAGCTCGTTAAACTCAAATTAGAGACACACGAATGTTCTTAATGCTGGACACGCTAAAACAAGAGTGTTATTAAGGTTGTGAGAGAAGATTAATTATTATCAAGTCTTCACTCCACAAGCAACACTAATCGAAATACCTGAGCTCTTCACAACTAATGAGTCTGGATAAGTCTTCTTGTCTCAACACTTCAGCATCCCGGACCTAATAACCTACAATATAAACAAGGGAAGTTGGTATTATCACTACAGAACTGATTCTATTATTTTATGTGGCATTAACCGCTCTTGTATCACATACCAGATTCAGTTATGGGCCGAATAACTCGGTAAATTCCCCGAGCCCAAATATTTTAGTACAATTAATCAAGTAATGACGATATACAGTTAGTATATCAATCGACTTGAGAATGGTCCAGAACGGACCGAAACGTCGTCGTCCCTTCAACTTCTAGTGTGTGGTCTGGTCAACATACTTCAGCCACGTTATTGTGACTCGTCGCCTGCATACAGTTAGTTATAATTATGCTAGGCTAGAGTACAATTTAAAGTGCCAGTACCTAATTACAGCATTCTTATTTTTTATGAGTTTTTCTTAAACACAGATAATAAGGGGTCACGTTCCCGTCTATTGAAAGCAGCAGACATCAATTCTTGAAGATTATCACACCTGTATAGGCGTCTAGAAGCTCAGGTAATGGTCCTAAAAGCATTACCAACAACACCTTAACCACACCATTTTGCTTAAATTTTGTATTTATGATATTGTAAATCAGATAATTAGGGGTAGTTATTGGAAATCACAGCACAGATGTCACCACTGATAGAGAATGCTCCAAGTCTGGTCTCACGTCAGACCACCCCATCGATTCTGTCAGTCTTGGGCCAAAATCTTCTTACTGTCAATCAGTTTTACATAAGCTCCTCCTGCCTCATGAGAGAGCATCCTTGCCAAAAACTCTAGCTCGGTCCTACTTTCAGGGCTTAAAATAGACGAGGACTCAAATGAGCGCAGAGCACAGAGGTTAAGCTTCTCCAAGCTCAATGACGTCAAATAACCAAGGGATCTTCTATTGCCCAATCAGGAGCAGACTCGCTGATACAAAACGTTAAACGTATCCTTTAATTGGCTGCACCAAATCACGCGACGCATAATCGTCAGAGCTCACTGCAGAGTCCATCCTGATGGACCAAAATACTGCATAAAATCTTAAAATAAAACCTTTCATCCTCATCACTTGAAAACTTGAACATTATGACAGATAAATATTCCGTGGCAGACTCTGGGTGTGTGTGAGAATACCTAGGAACAGTCACCAGTAACAGGAGTACCTAGGAACAGTCACCAGTAACAGGAGTACCTAGGAACAGTCACCAGTAACAGGAGTACCTAGGAACAGTCACCAGTAACAGGAGTACCTAGAAACAGTCACCAGTAACAGGAGTACCTGGCTACAGTCACCAGTAACAGGAGTACCTAGGAACAGTCACCAGTAACAGGAGTACCTAGAAACAGTCACCAGTAACAGGAGTACCTGGCTACAGTCACCAGTAACAGGAGTACCTAGAAACAGTCACCAGTAACAGGAGTACCTGGCTACAGTCACCAGTAACAGGAGTACCTAGGAACAGTCACCGGTAACAGGAGTACCTAGAATGACTCCCTGACAGTCCTTCATGTTGACTGAGGGTGAAAATGACTTCCTGACAGTCCTTCATGCTTACTATGGGTGAGAATGACTGGAGGATAGCCGCATAGATCACGACGGTCAACACCCAACACCGCTGAACGTTCAGGCAGGAGCAGCAGGAAAGTAAGGCGAATATCCCATCCATAACTTGGCTGTCTTGTACCTTGGGTCATTGCGAGATCATATCATGCAAATGTTCTCATATCTGTCAACGCCCAGATGCCCGTGTCTGTCTAATGAACTCTAGTGCACACATGAACGCACACTCCAGGACGCACTCATCATCTCTGATACTCATCAATACGATTCATATCAGGATACGTGAGAGATATTGAAGATTCAGGAAAACTGATTTCAGAAGCGAAACAAAACTCATATACGTTTTAAAATGACGTACATTATTATAATATATAATGACCAGTAATAATATGTAACCAAGCATTTGTCTACTAACATGCACCGTCTATACACTTGGTAGGCCTTCATTCCTGCAAGGTCGGGGCTCGAGCCCCGATGTTCCAAGTCTCCTTCATTGTATACTCATACCCCGTCGCCCCTTCTCTTACCGTAATGTGATATTTATACTGCGTGGTATTCGAACCATTGTGATACGAATTATTTTGTTCGGTACTCGTACCATTTTGTGGAACCTGTACTAATGTGATGTACTCGGGCCGATCACCCTTGTGATGTTGGCGACAGCTGGCGATCATCTGGAGCCATTTAAATTAATCTTTAACGTAATTATGTATATAATGGTCGTGAATGGAAGGTCACCATCCACCCGTATGTGGCCGGCTCTAGGATGGCACGTTACAACCCTCAAACGTTCAATCCTACTCGGGGCGAAAGCGAACACAACCATTCTTGTAAACCATGATTTTAGCTAATCATCAACAGCTCAACCAAAACAGTCGGATTCTTTAAGGAGTGGTAAATCTAGAGAACGAGTTGGCATAACACAAGGGATGAGTAGAGGATCGGTTCGGAAGCGACACGCGTCCCTAGATTGTGTGTGAGTGAACGCCTGATGAACCTCTCGGCAATCACACTCTACGGACCTATCCAGCCAGATTTCATTTACTTTGGCTTGGCACAATTCTTGTGGAGAAATAGCATAACTGTAATCAGTACATGACATAAATGCACAGTGCATGTGTGAGAGATGGAAATGTGTGCACAGGAGTAGTTGTAATATTACGTCATGTTATAGGAATCAATCTCATAAGGCACCGGAGGGAGCATTGAGCCTTGATTGCTCACCAGATACAGGTGAGCATGATTGCTCACCTGTACCTGGTGAGCATGATTGGGAAAACCTGGAGCAACAAGGAGACGTTTTATTGTATGTCGATGCCCAAAAGCTATGGTTCCCCCCCACCTCCCCCCCTCCCCCCCCCCCCCCTACACACACACGGCTGAAGGCTGAGGCTAAGAGGCCTGACAGCTGAATGGATAGCTCGGAATTCGTAGTACTAGGGTCCGAGGATAAATTCCCTCCAGAGGCGGAAACAAATGGGCTGAGTTTCTTTCCCTCTGATGTCTCTGTTCACCTAGCAGTAAATACGTACCTGGGAGGTAGACTGCTACCACGGGCTGCTTGGAGGGGATGTGAATGTGTTCCTGTGCGCGTGTTTGAGAGAAATATATGTAGTAGAAATAACAAGAAAAATAGATTAGTTAGAAATGCATGGTTCAAGAGCTAATAGCTTGATTCTGCAGACACAAAGAGTAAATAAATACAACACACACACACACACACACACACACACACACACACACACACACACACACACACACACACACACACACAAGCACACACACTCACAGGATTTCTTCTCCAACCAATCCATCATTACCATAGCTGCTACACCTGAACTCCCCCAATATTCCACCCCAAGGCAGGGAGCTTCCCGTACAGAGAACAAATCATAAGTGAAGAGCTTAAAAAGAGTGAACAAGTGATGATGAATTATCAAACAAAACTGATGAACTCAAAGTAAAGACTGATGAAACAAACCCCAATATAATGGCCACAGCAGACAATAAATTAACTGAAATGATCACTAATGGAATATTCCCATGACCATACCAGATAGTGAGAAGAGAAAGAAAGTAGAGGAGAGGAAGAGGGGGTGGCACTGCTGGCTAAGAGACAGCGACGGTTTAAGAGATCACTGTAGAGGAGAATGATACCAATAATGCGGATTACTCTGCAGGAATCATTTCAGTGGAAGATAGTTGTGGCTGTTATTTATAATCCTCCAGGGAATCATAGAAGACTCAGACAAGAGTACGAGTATGCAAATAGAGCTTACATAAATATCATACATAGATTAGGTGCAAGTGTGTGTGTGTGTACTCACCTAGTTGTACTCACCTAGTTGTGTCTGCAGGATCGAGCATTGACTCTTGGATCCCGCCTTTCGAGCATCGGTTGTTTACAGCAATGACTCCTGTCCCATTTCCCTATCATACCTGGTTTTAAAATTATGAATAGTATTTGCTTCCACAACCTGTTCCTGAAGTGCATTCCATTTTCCCACTACTCTCACGCTAAAAGAAAACTTCCTAACATCTCTGTGACTCATCTGAGTTTCAAGCTTCCATCCATGTCCTCTCGTTCTGTTACTATTCCGTGTGAACATTTCGTCTATGTCCACTCTGTCAATCCCTCTGAGTATCTTATACGTTCCTATCATGTCCCCCCTCTCCCTTCTTCTTTCTAGTGTCGTAAGGCACAGTTCCCTCAGGCGCTCCTCATACCCCATCCCTCCGTGTGTGTGTGTGTGTGTGTGTGTGTGTGTGTGTGTGTGTGTGTGTGTGTGTGTGTGTGTGTGTGTGTGTGTGAGTGTATTATGACCATTTAATATTGTATTTACATGGGAATTTTTAAATCTAAGTGCTCGTTCTTTTCTTTGTGATATTCCACATATATATTCAATTCACTTGAGTTATTAAGGCCGAAAATGCTACATGAACTATTGCCTCTTAACCAGCTGACGTCTTTCCCGTGTTTAATTCTCGCAATTTTGCAAGCAAATTTCTCGAGTTTCAACGAATGAAATGTCAACGCTTAATTTTCTGCAACATTTATCATTTTAATCACACAGTTCATTAGTTAGTTCCACAAGCCAATTTGAGGTCCGTTTTGTTGCTGGAGTCTTAATGAATACCATTTTGTGTATATATATATATATATATATATATATATATATATATATATATATATATATATATATATATATATATATAGTCTCCCAGTCTCTTCCCCTTTCCACCCACTTCTCCTATTTCTCTACCCTTCACCCTATTTCACTCTCTCCAACGCCCCAACCCTTTCCTAAATCTCCCCTTCTCTTCCTTCCATCTTCCCCCCACTCCCCCTATCCACCCAAATCCACCTATCCTACCCTCTCTCTATATTTCTCCTACCACTACCCCCCCTCAGACCCCTCTACTCCAACATCTCCCCTCTCTCTATTCTTCTCCCTCTCTCGAGAGCTCAAATCATATATTTAAATTATAGCTTAAG
Organism: Procambarus clarkii; assembly: GCF_040958095.1. Taxonomy (NCBI): domain Eukaryota; kingdom Metazoa; phylum Arthropoda; class Malacostraca; order Decapoda; family Cambaridae; genus Procambarus; species Procambarus clarkii. The sequence continues at coordinate 16,969,067 of NC_091227.1, read as the reverse complement.
GGATTTTTTATCTAAAAATAAAAACAATAAATTGTACAAAGATTCTATACTTCTCGTTTCGTTTTCAGATACGATTCCTAATAATCTTAATCTAACCTAACCTAACCTAACCTAATCTAACCAAAACTATCAAAACATGGTAAAAGGTGACCATGTTATGGTAGAGTTGACTAGAGCGTTTGGGAACCCAGTTGCCCACCTCTAGGGGTTTGTCCTTGTTGTCTATTTTTTCCTGCAAATGAAAATCAAAAATTATAATGCTACTTAGTCATTATGTCTCTGGAGACTTATGGTAACACGTTTACGGAAATTTTAACCAAATTATGTTGGAATGTTTGTGGAGAGGAAGGCATTCTTCTGCATACTTCAGTTTGTCACTAATGACCACTCCGAGGTTACTGTCCTCGTTTGTCTTGAGAAGTGGGCTAGCTCTTACAAGACGTTTTGTAATCATATTTAACACAATTGTAGCAAATTGTCTTATATTACAGTTATCTGCACAACATTTGATGAATTTGTCTCTCTCTCTCTCTCTCTCTCTCTCTCTCTCTCTCTCTCTCTCTCTATATATATATATATATATATATATATATATATATATATATATATATATATATATATTTATATATATATATAATATATATATATATATATATATATATATATATAATATATATATATATATATATATATATATATATATATATATATATATATATAAATATATATATATATATATATATATATTATATATATATATATATATATATAATATATATATATATATATATATATATATATATATATATATATATATATATATATATATATATATCAAGATCTTCTCTGAAAGCTCTTTGTTTTTTTCTTTTTTGAGGATGTGGGTCCCTGCAATTGTACCACAGATGGTACCCCTTATATATATATATATATATATATATATATATATATATATATATATATATATATATATATATATATATATATATATATATATTTCACATATTTTTAACTCCTATTCTCAACACATTTTCTAATACCAAGTTGCGTTGCCAAGATCAACCGAACACTCCCGCTTACAAAACTTGTGCGGCGTGGCGGTGTCATCTGCATACCACCAGAGGCTAGTGGTTCAAGGACCAGACCAGGCCTCTGGGAGCCTGGTCTAATATCCACAAGACGCTCCGGACGCAAGTCAGGAACTGAGACTTTTATGAGAATCCGCCAGACAAGGTTTACTCTCCTGCTGGCTATTAAAGCGTATTTTACGGTAGCTAAATACACGGTATCAGTAACTCTCTACTAACGTCACTCTCTAGTAATGTGACTCACTTAGTAATGTGACTCTTTAGCAATGTGACTCTCTAGTAATGTGACTGTCTAGTAACGTGACTGTCTCCTAACGTGATCGTGATAGTAGTTACTTACAAAACTTTAAAAATGGCCTTACCTAAAAAAAATAAAGTCTATACTGAATTTACTTTTTAAAAAAATTAAATTGAGATTGCTTTCAAAACTTTAGACCGAGTTTAAATTTACAACTTTGAACGGCGTCAGATTTGATCAACTTTGTTCTGAGTTTACTTCATTGCCTCTTTTAGTTAATATTTTTCACTCTTGTGATAAGAGAATTCGGCTATAATCTGAGTGTCGCAAGGTGAACAGTTCATCACTGGAATATTTGGGATCTTGTATGTTGTTGTCATTGCTCGGAGGCTTCCTGAGATAGGTTAATTGTGACTTAATAGGTTTCTCGACCTACATATGGTAATATAGAGACTTTCTGTGTTATTTTGTGATGCTATAATTTACTGTTATAGGCATGTGGTTCTATATAGGATTTAGGTGTTAAGATGTGATGCTATAGGGGCTTCATGTGTTATATTATGGTGTTATAAAGACTTTATGTAGAGGTCTTTATAACACCTCTTCAGTATTATGTTCACGTGTTATAGAGGCATCCAGCGATGTATTCTAGTATTATAGACGCATCCAGCGTTGTATTCTGGTATTATAGAGGCATCCAGCGTTGTATTCTAGTATTATAGACGCATCCAGCGTTGTATTCTAGTATTATAGAGGCATCCAGCGTTGTATTCTAGTATTATAGAGGCATCCAGCGTTGTATTCTGGTATTATAGAGGCATCCAGCGTTGTATTCTGGTATTATTGACGCACCCAGCGTTGTATTCTAGTATTATAGACGCATCCAACGTTGTATTCTAGCATTATAGACGCATCCAGCGTTGCATTCTGGTATTATAGACGCATCCAGCGTTGTATTCTGGCATTATAGACGCATCCAGCGTTGCATTCTGGTATTATAGACGCATCCAGCGTTATATTCTAGCATTATAAAAAAGTCCCGTGGAACGGTAGGCCTTCATTGAAGCTTCCTCTTTCAAATTTAGAACAATTCTTCATGAATTATTTAAAAAGTCTTTTATGCTTTCAATTCACTTCTTCCGTTGAAAAAAAGTGGTCTTGAAAGCACTGTGTGGACCACATGAGACGAAGCGTCCTCTCAGTGTTGAAGGGTAACCTTCAGTGCATCAAAATTAAGTTAAAAGCATGTGCTTCACCTAATTGGTAACGCTAATGAGCGTTGAAATAATTATCTCAAGTAGTTAAGCTTGTTACGTGCAAATTATGAAGGCTGTTGTCTTCATAAATTGCGATGGACTGATGTTACTGAAAGGGATTTTTAAGCAACGTTTTAGTAACTATTATATTAAATAACACAGTTAATGAAGGAATACAGTGCACGTATTTCATTACTTTGACTTTTTATACATTTTAATTTAAATATAAATCTTTAAATTAGAATATCGTCCCTGTGTGTCTCCTTGTGCACTCGAGGTTGAAGGCCAGACTGCTAGGGGCTAACCTCAACCAATTTTGCCCAGTAATTGCTGAGGGGAACGTGCTCAACATGGTATGCTTCGCATCAACATCAATCAAAGGTCTTTTAGCAAGCGCTGTAAATCTCATGGGGATGCTGGGATCAGAAAAACTTTACAATGTTATAAAAAAACATATTTTAAACCTATATTTGATTTGCCATATTGTAATTAATTACATACTAATGTGGAAAACAATGCGAACAAAATAACATCTCTAATGCTTCGATTGTAATCAGTAAATATATGTTCACAAGAACAAGACGGAGATAACATACAGAACTTTATAGTGGTTGCCACCACACAGAGAGAGAGACAGGAGAGACAGAGACAGAGAGACAGAGAGAGGTTATGAGTATGAAAACCTTAGATTAACAGTTTCTGAGTTAACGAATCAGAATTTTTTATCTAGTATACCGAAGCGGAGTAGCAGCTAGCTGATATAACCAGCATATTAGTGTATACCATCCCTGTCTCATATGATACAAAGTGATATAAGTGGTTAGTGAACCACAAGGAGGTATAACTAGTTCCTGTACCACAAGAAGGTATAACTAGTTCTTGTACCACAAGAAGGTATAACTAGTTCTTGTACCACAAGAAGGTATAACTAGTTCTTGTACCACTAAGAGGTATAACCATTGCATGTACCACGAGGAGATTTAACTGGTTCATGTACCACAAAGTGGTATAACTGGTCTATTGAATTATGCTGCTCTGCTCTAAACGACGGAAGTGAGTATTTCCTGGACACTTGGGTATACTGATATGATCCACATTAGCTGAGAATGAGGGAACAACTGGTGCTTCAAAACCTCGTAACTATCAAATTGGGCAGTTAGCTTCATGGATTATTGGCGACAAACACAGCTGATGACACGGTAACAATGCCGAGATTGGCCATTACCTGGTTATTGTGTGTGTGTTGTGTGTATTCACCTAGTTGTATTCACCTAGTTGTGCTTGCGGGGGTTGAGCTCTGCTCTTTCAGCCTGCCTCTCAACTCTCAATCAATCAACAGTTACTAACTACTAACTAACTTTTTTCCACACACACACATACACCCAGGAAGCAGCCTGTAACAGCTGTCTAACTCCCAGGTACCTATTTACTGCTAGGTAAGAGGGGAATCAGGGTAAAAGAAACTCTGCCCATTTGTTTCCGCCATCAGCCGGGATCGAACCCGGACCCTAGGATTACGAATCCAGAGCGCTGTCCACTGTCCAGGAGCGTCTGACAGCTGGGTGGACAGCGCTTCGGATTCGTAGTCCTGAGGATCCGGGTTCGATCCCCGGTGGTGGCAGGAGACAAATGGGCAAAATGTTTCTTTCACCCCGATGCTCCTGTTCATCTAGCAGTAAATAGGTACCTGGGAGTTAGACAGCTGCGACGGACTGCTTCCTGGGGGGCTATTTAACAAAAAAGAGGTCTGGTCGAGGACCGGGCCGCGGGGACGCTAAGCCCCGAAATCCTCTGAAGATAACCTCAAGAAGATAACTCAGCTATCAGGCCCCCACTACTGTGTGTGTGTTTATGTGCTTGTGTGTATGTGTGTGTACATATGTGAATGTGTTTATATATATACATATGTATGAGCGCGTGTATGTGTGTGTGTACATGAATGTGACTTAAGTGTACCTGAACTTATTTATATGTATATGTGCTTGTACATGTTTATGTATGTGGATATGTGTGTGCATATATATCATCATGTGGTCACACTATCACGCAGTCATAAATATTTTATGACTCGACATATAGTCACTACATATTGACACGCTCAAGAAAAAAAAAAAAATATATATATATATATATATATATATATATATATATATATATATATATATATATATATATATATATATATATATATATATATATATTATATATATACACACAAAATCAAAGCAATAATATGCATTCAACGAGCCCTGCTTCCAACTTTTCAATACTTGGATATACAACTAACACAATACATCATACACAGCCTGGAACAGCTGTTATACAGCACCCAACCGATAATTTCCGATATCATCCTCAATCTTCTAGCCCAGATATAATACAACCCACTATCAATACAGTACACCCCACTTACAATACAGTACACCCCCACTAACCATACTATACACCTCATTAACCTCACAATACACCCCACTAACAATACAATAAAATACACCCCACTAAAATACAATACACTCAAATAACAATAAAATACAATACACTCAAATAACAATAAAATACAATACACCCCACTAGCAATACAATACACCACACTAAGAATAAAATACACTCCACTAACAATTCAGTACATCCCACTAACAATACAATACACGTTACTAATAATACAATACACCCCACTAAAATACAATACAATACATCCCACTTACAATACAATACACCCCACTAATATACAATACAATACACCCCACTAATATACAATACAATACACCCCACTAATATACAATACAATACACCCCACTAATATACAATGCAATAAACCCCACTAATATACAATACAATACCCCCCACTAATATACAATACAATACACCCCACTAATATACAATACAATACCCCCCACTAACAATACAATACACCTGACTATTCCTGCACTACACCCTAACCTAACCCTTTCGTCCGGGAGCGCCAAGTTAGGTGCAGAAAAGCCTGCCACTTAAATATTGAAGAGTTTGTAATGCATTGATGGAACATTATAATATTTTTAGCTGGCAAATTTGAGAGCATTATTGTTACTTTTTGCTGAAAGAAACATAATTAGTGAAAAAGAGAGAGAGAAATAGTGATAAAAGAGAGAAACAGTGAGAAAGAGAGACAGAGAATCACCGACAGAGAGAACGGAACGGATAGAACGAAAGAGAAAAGATAATTAATGTTTCAACAGTTGAAGCTCTGACTGTTGACAACCAGCTGCTCATATCAACGTTCTTTCTATGAAATAATTTTTCTCCCCTCTCTCTTTCTCTGCCGAGCATTCAAAACCCATTAGCTAATGAAGTAGAGGAGCGGACGTCTCTGCTAACAAGGTCGTTCAACACTCATTTTATCGTAGCCATAATAATCCAGTCATCCAAGTGCGTTTTCCTTCTATTTAGAGTTGGATCCAGTTTGCTATAGTTTATTTCAAGCTGTACAGACTCCTACTCAAAAAAGTTCTGACACACACACACACATTTCGCAGCAGATAGCCAGGAGATGTTAAGATATTTTTTTAGCTGGTTCAAGCATTCATTATCGGAGAGTGAGAGATAGTGAACAATGGAGAGAGGAGTTTGATAGCCCAATTCAACAGGTGTTGGGAGCTGTGTTGGGAAGTGTTTATAATGTAAGTGTTTGGGGTAAAAAGGTGCAGGTGTTTGACGAGGCATTTAGAGCACCTCATTATGCCTCAAGCTGATGATGGGAGGCTTGTGTGTCTGTCTGTCTGTCTGCATGTCTATCTGTCTGTCTGAAAATTAGTCTATCAATCTGTTTGTTGATTTGTGTCCATTCAAATGTCTGTGTTAAGGTTCCAAACGCAGCAACAGACTAATAACTGTTATCTCACATCCGTTAATCTGAAGCCCGTCCCTAGAAACATATCTTCGGAGACACAATAACGTGGCTGAAGTATGTTGACCAGACCACACACTAGAAATTGAAGGGACGACGACGTTTCGGTCCGTCCTGGACCATTCTCAAGTCGATTGACTTGAGAATGGTCCAGGACGGACCGAAAACGTCGTCGTCCCTTCAATTTCTAGTGTGTGGTCTGGTCAACATATCTTCGGAGAGCTTATCATTTATTATTCATTACTAATAAACTAAAATTCAATGCCAAATATCAATCAAGTCTGGAACATGATGAACCAGAACACGTCGTGGTGCAGTGGTCTAAGGCGCTTGCTTGGGACTACCCCAAAGCAAGGGTTCGAATCCTCTTAATGGCTCTTATGGATGTCCCTTCGTCTGGTCAGTTGTCTTGATATCACGGTGTACAGACATCTTGAGTCAACGGGTTGCACATGTCAATCAAACGTCCGATCGCTGATTGCAGTTAAGCCCTTGAGACAGTCAGAGCCAGCGTGAAGCTACTGATGGCTGAGCGCCTTGTGTTGTGGCTCCCTTAATCTGGTTGTTCACGTAATTGGAACAACCTGGGAACCTTGAGAACATGGGCATTGTACACAACTGTCAATCATCAATTCAATTGACATCTCAGCAATTTTATTGGCTCTGGTCAACTGATCATTCCATCCATCTCTCTCTCTCTCTCTCACTCTCTCTCTCTCTCTCTCTCTCTCTCTATCTTTCTCTCTCCCTCCGTCTCTCTCTCTCTGTTTCTCTCTCTCTGTCTCTCTTTCTCTCTCTCTTCCTCTCGCTCTCTCTCTCTCTCTCTCTCTCTCTCTCTCTCTCTCTCTCTCTCTCTCTCTCTCTCTCTCTCTCTCTATCTTTCTCTCTCCCTCCGTCTCTCTCTCTCTGTTTCTCTCTCTCTGTCTCTCTCTCTTCCTCTCTCACACTCTCTCTCTCCTCATATGATTCCCAGTTGGAGGATGGTTGGTAACACAAGGACTTCTCTCTGGAAGACGCTCATGAATAAAAATGTATATAACAATTGTGAATATAACAAGGTCCTTAGTATGATAATAAGGCGACAAGAGCAGGAATGAAGATGTAAAGGAAGACAAATGAAGAGGAGAATGATAACGAGAAGAATGATAACCAAAAGATTGATAAGGCGAATCTTGATAACGAGAAGACTGATAATGACAAAAATTGATAACGAGAAGACTGATAATGACAAAAATTGATAACGAGAAGACTGATAATGACAAAAATTGATAACGAGAAGACTGATAATGACAAAAATTGATAACGAGAAGACTGATAATGACAAAAATTGATAACGAGAAGACTGATAATGACAAAAATTGATAACGAGAAGAATGATAGCGAGAAGAACGACTAGAAGAACGACAAAAAGAAGAACGACAGTGAGAAGACATTTCCAGGTTCCGCAAATATTACCTCTGCTGTCTCCCAACCTCAACAGCAGAGCTGACTCAACTCAGGCATACATGAAGCAGACATTCCCACTCAGAAAAATCTTTAGAGAGTCTGTCAGTGTAGGCTGACGCTCCCTGGCTCCCTGAAGGCACATCAGTGCCACACACACACACACACACACACACACACACACACACACACACACACACACACACACACACACACACACACACACAGGGGAATTGACAGAGTGGACATAGACGAAATGTTCACACGGAATACTAACAGAACGAGGGGACATGGGTGGAACCTGGAAACTCAGATGAGTCACAGAGATGTTAGGAAGTTTTCTTTTAGCGTGAGAGTAGTGGAAAAATGGAATGCACTTAAGGAACAGGTTGTGGAAGCAAATTTTATTCATAATTTTAAAACTAGGTATGATAGGGAAATAGGACCGGGGTCATTGCTGTAAACAACCGATGGCTAGAAATTCGGGATCCAAGAGTCAATGCTCGATTCTGCAGATACAAATAGGTGAGTACGTGTGTACTCACTTATTTGAGTACACACACACACACACACACACACACACACACACACACACACACACACACACACACACACACACACACACACACACACCCAGTGTTATATCAACCTTTGGAACAAAGTTTAATCAAAGTTACAGTCGCAAAAATTTCTTTGGGGGTTACATTGATTTGTGTTTGCTGGAATCAAAGTATTTTAGACGTTTATTTAGACATGCTTTAGTCACGAAAGGTTTTATACTTGTGATTGAAGCTTCTTGCACGCGCTTTCAGCTTGGTTCAAGCTTTGCGTGATGGGAGAATGATGTACGGACACCACGTTCTTTGAAAATGGTTGTTTACAGTTAACACTTAATGACTGAGCGACCATTCTGTGAGATAACAAAGTGTTGCAGGCGATGAGTCACAATAACGTGGCTAAAGTATGTTGACCAGACCACACACTAGAAGGTGAAGGGACGACGACGTTTCAGTCCGTCCTGGACCATTCTCAAGTCGATTTGAGAATGGTCCAGGACGGACCGAAACGTCGTCGTTCCTTCACCTTCTAGTGTGTGGTCTGGTCAACATAACAAAGTGTTCTTACCGGATCTAACCCAGCAAACTCGCAACATAACGGTTCCTACTGTTACCTTATGACAACTTGTTACTAAGCTGTTACATCTTGTTATAAAGTCCTTTATGACGTGTTAGAAAGTTGTTACATCTTGCTAGATACTTGTCACTACTTGTTAGAAGGTGTTACAAGTTGATGGAACGCTGTTGCATCGTTTTAGTATCGTCGTGCGTTTGGCGGGAAGCAACAGCAAAACATTTCTGCTAGATCTAAACTTCCCCACGGCGTTTCTACAACATTTCAGACACTGCTAGGCACGCCTGCCTGATGTTAGCAGCATCTAAGCATTCCTGCAGATTTGCAAGGCGTCCTTGACAAGTCTATGTGAGGGAAGCAGCATCAACATCACATCCCAACAGGCGTTGACAGATGCCTGGGTGTTGACAACAGAGCTGGGTGATGCTTCCTCATGCAGAAGATATTTCCAATCTCTTCCTCCAAGAAAAAAAGTTATCAACATCTGTTTATAACATCCACTGCTGGAAGATGACGCTATGCCAGTGTCCTACAACAGTCAACAGGTGCTATGTAAGTATATACTTTCACTAGTTAATATATAATACTTTTACAACATGTTCCATTAACATGATCTTATGTGTCGTTCCATTAACATGTTATCTGTTGTATCGTCGTTCTGACGTTCCGTGATATCCCGCTCCTTAATCTCTCGTTCCCTGAACAGTTCCTTCACTGGCAAGAATAATAAACGACAATTTATTGTATTGAATAAGGTCAGCCTCCTAGTCTTAATCGACCAGTTAGCCAGTTCGACCAGTCGTAAAGCCAGTTTGCCAGCCAAACAACCTTTCGAATAGTATCGTAACCTGTTAGGAAATCGAATAGCTAATTGACCAGACAGGCAGTCAATCAATTAGCCAGCTAGCAAACCAGTCAACAATACGACCACACAGCTAGCAAACCAGTCAACAGTACGACCACACAACTAGTAATACGACCACACAACTAGTAATACGACCAGCTAGCTAGTAATACGACCAGTCAGGTAGTAATACGACCAGCCAGCTAGCAAATATTCGTACCCAACAACGAGCCTCAAAGCAGCCCAGCTAACTATGAGGCCAGGAGGCCGGCACTCGTAATAGGAAGCGGTGAAGTACGTGGAGATATTAGGCTAAACTTGTGATAGAGCTCCGGCCTTTAACTTCACGGAAGCAAGGCAAAGTGCACGACTCCCACAAGTTAAATTGGAAATATAATTGAAATTGTTCCTCTCTCTCTCTTGGGTCTCGATGCATTTCGTATGTTGTATGAAGAGATATGCGCGGTCGACCTTCATTGAGTCTTTTAAGTGGTTGATAAGGTCTTTACTTAGATCTTTAAGTGGTTGTTAAGGTCTTTACTCAGACCATTAAGTGGTTGTTAAGGTCTTTACTCAGACCTTTAAGTGGTTGTTAAGGTCTTCACTGAGATCTCTAAGTGGTTGTTAAGGTCTTCACTCAGACCTTTAAGTGGCTGTGAGGGTCTTCACAGAGACCTTCAAGGGGTGTTAAAGGTCTTTACTCGGACCTTTAAGTGGGTGTGAAGGTCTTCACTGAGATCTTCAAGTGGTCGTTAAAGTCTTCACTTAGACCTTCAAGTGGTTGTTAAGGTCTTCACTCAGATTTCAAGTGGTTGTAAAGGTCTTCACTCAGACCTTCAAGTGGTTGTTAAGGTCTTAACTCAGACCTTTAAGTGGTTGTTAAGGTCTTCACTGAGCCCTTCAAGTGGTTGTTAAAGTCTTCACTCAGACCTTCAAGTGGTTGTTAAGGTCTTTACTCAGACCGTCAAGTGGCCATATAATCTAAGCTTTGAAGATCCATTGCTCTGAGTCTCATGTTACATCTATATATCACTTGGAAGGGATCAGGATGAGGAAGGTTTAGAACTTTTATGATGTCATCCTATATGACATCACCCCCTCTGACATCACCCTGTAGCTCCCCACCTTACGCTGCGACCTTTGACCTTGAATAGCAAAGTCTCGACGTCTCTGCTGCGACAAATTGCATTGAGTACCGTTGACCAGACCACACACTAGAAGGTGAAGGGACGACGACGTTTCGGTCCGTCCTGGACCATTCTCACTCTCGAATCGACCATAGAGAATGGTCCAGGACGGACCGAAACGTCGTCGTCCCTTCACCTTCTAGTGTGTGGTCTGGTCAATACACTTCAGCCACGTTATTGTGACTCATCGTCTGCACTGATTACCGTATCATCCTTAACAGTCAACACTATGAATTTGATGAGAAGAAATACCATAGAATTCAGACCATCAAACTGAAGAAAACCAGCTCTTTCAAGGGGGCGTTACGATAAAAACAAAAATAACTAAACCCATTCCATTAAAAACCCCAAAATTATTGTAACAGTTAAAACCAAACTGTCATCCCTGGAGCACAAGGGAGACAGATACATCATAACTACCACCTGGAAAATTGAAGAGGGACTAGTTCCAATTCTTGACGGCAAACGCTTGGCCTTTACTGTCTCATTTGACAGGGAACCGGAATTCTGTCTCTCTGTTAACTCACTTGACTTTGTGATCCGCGAACACTGTAGCTTAATACCTGAGAGCTTAAAGGCAATGCTCTCAAGAGTAATCACCACGTTAACGATGTTCATGAAACTGGCAACATGTAAGGAAAGTGAGAGTAGAGAGAGAGAGAGAGAGAGAGAGAGAGAGAGAGAGAGAGAGAGAGAGAGAGAGAGAGAGAGAGAGAGAGAGAGAGAGAGAGAGAGAGAGACTATGAAACTATGAGGAGTAAAGCGTCAAACCATTAAGGCTATATAGCCCTTGGAAGAGGTCAGGATAAGGATTTGGGATGTGACGGAGGGTAGGAATGTTGTCCAATCACTCGGACGGTCGGGAATTGAACGCCGACCTGCATGAAGCGAGACCGTCGCTCTACCGTCCAGTCCAAGTGAGGGAATGAGAAAGAGAAAAAACCAGACATAAAAAAGGTGAGAGAAATAATGAGAGATAGAGACGGCAGAGGAAAGAGAAAAGGTTTAGCGTGTGAAAACATCGAGAACAAACAGTAAATTAAATCTCTCTACGCACGAACGAAGGTTTATTATCCTAGTGAGAGATAGTGAGAGATAGTGAGAGATAAGAGGGTTAATATCCGGATCGTACCCGGGTTTAACATCCTTGTTAAAAACGCTTCACAAGTTAACAAACTCCTGAAGCATTTACACTTTAATGACGCTATAAAAGTTGAATATTTGCCTGGTGTACGAACACCCTCTTCTGCCCAATCTGTACACTTGTGTATTTCAATGTCGAAACGTCTGAGTACAAGTACAGTTTAATGGTGGTTTGTACACAAGAACATTCCCAGTTGGTACAATGTCCAAAAGCAACGCCTATTCAACGTATATATATATATATATATATATATATATATATATATATATATATATATATATATATATATATATATATATATATATATGATACTCGTATATTATAATGTTGAAGCATTTGTTAAAATGTTTATTTTTGTACATTATTTCTGAATTATTGGTTATTGAACTCGTAGCGTCTAAAAGTCAAATTTTGGGTCGTTTTCTGAAAGCCTGAAACACAGCTTATTACTCTACAGTTAACATCCTGTCTTTGGCCTAATGGTCACATATAACAAACACAATTGTGTGTCATTATCCTTTCACTAAGAAGATGTTTCAGTTGAGAAACATTTGGCCTGAAATTGGGGTCCTAAGGTCGTTTAGTAATTGATTTTGCTTGTCAAAAAATGCGAAATTGGAAATTTTAAATAAATAGTCTGGAAATTGGGACTATTTATCTGGTAATTACATGGAACCCCTGGTGTTTGGTGGACGACTAAGGAAGGTTGTTGTAGTTAGGTCTGGTATGCGGGTTATGATCGCTGGGGGATAGTTAATACACCCGGACCAGCCACGTGTCTTCAGGTGTTGAAGAGATGGAATACCTAGAGAGACAGAATAGGAGAGAGAGACATTTAACCAAGATGTCTCTCGAGATGGGACAGGAGTCCCAAATTAGTGGTGTGTGTGTGTGTAGGTGGTGTGTGTGTGTGTGTGTGTGTGTGTGTATTCACCTAGTTGTATTCACCTAGTTGTGTTTGCGGGGGCTGAGCTTTGCTCTTTCGGCCCGCCTCTCAACTGTCAATCAACTGTTTACTACTACTTTTTTTTTCCACACCACACACACACCCCAGGAAGCAGCCCGTGACAGCTGACTTACTCCCAGGTACCTATTTACTGCTAGGTAACAGGGGCATTCAGGGTGAAAGAAACTTTGCCCATTTGTTTCTGCCTGGTGCGGGAATCGAACCCGCGTCACATAATTACGAGTCCTGCGCGCTATCCTCCAGGCTACCAGGCCCCTGTGGGTGTGTGTGTGTGTGTATCCACGAGGGCGTCTAGCCTTCTCCATTGTTGTAGTTGTTTTAGATTCAGCTACTGGAAACAAAACGTTTCAAGTAGCACGGGCTATGGTGAGCCCGTATTGGACTTACCTGGCACAGGAGCGGGGCTGTAACTCTGATGTAGCCAGGAGGCCTGGTCGAGGACCGGGCCGAGGGGACGTTGAACCCCAAAATCATGGCAAGATAAGGTTCTCTGTTGCACCATCCATCATCAACTCAAAAAAACAAAAAATCCCTGTCCATTCCCCCCCTGTCTGAAAACCCCATCATCCCTCCCTCACCCTCTCCTCACTCACTGGCTATCTTCCACAGTTCTTCTGACCGTCTCTGACCCATTGCTCATCCTCTCTGCCATTACGTTATCAAGATGACCTTTTTCAATTTCATGTCTTGTCGTAGTTTCTATAAATGTTTCACCAATATGGTATTTTATTTAGCAACCTCCATTATATATTTATCATTTCCTCTGCATTATTGCTGTCTTTGCATCGGCATTTTTAATTATTGTTTCCTTAGGTTGAAATATTTCCTGGATATTTCTCAAATGTTTTCTAAATATCAATATATTGGGTGAATATTAATTGGATAATTTCCTCTTGCTTATTATAATTGTATTTTTTAAGTTCATAAATTTAAAAATTAAATGTGTATTGCCACTTTCTTATAAGACTTCATAGATTTGCGTGTGTTTACGTACACATGCACGCAAGATATGACGCACACAAGATATGACGCACGCAAGATATGACGCACGCAAGTTATGACGTACTTCTTTATCCAGAAGTACACCAAGACATACATCCAAAGTACTTCTCCTCCCAGAGAGTCTTAAACCTTGAGGATAAGTGTTTAGATCGTCTTGAAGTTTAAGTGAGTCTTTTTCCGTGTTTATTTCCCTCCCGATTTTCAATTCTTCTTCATCTCCTTCTACTATACTTCTCTTGTTGCTATTATCTCTTTTCCACTCCTCTTCCTCTCCTCTTTCAATAAATCCCTCTCTTCCGTCCATTTTTCTCTCATTCTCACTTCTTTTTTCACATTTTTGACAATCCTTCCCCAGTCCTTTCATGCTTTTATCCTTCTCTCTCATTTCTACTGTTTTTTCTTTCTCTTTCTCTATCTCTCATTCTCTCTCTCTTTCCCTCTGTCCCTACCTCCCTCCCTAACCCTCTTCTCTCTCTTCCTCTCTCCCTCCTCTTTCTCTCTCACTTCTCTCTCTCTCTCTCTCTCTCTCTCTCTCTCTCTCTCACTCTCTCTCAAGTCTTCCCACAACCGACTAATTTTCTCGTCGAATATTTTCTCACGATTTAAGACTATTTTATTTCCTGGCGCAGAATTTAAAGGTTTTTGCAATAAATAAAAATTCTATTACAAATTTTATTAATGAGAACATGACTTTTATGTGATCATGGTTTAATTTCTATGAATTAAAGAAAGTTTTTACATACGAGTTGTAATTGAGATTTGTATTGAAAAATGAATATATATATATATATATATATATATATATATATATATATATATATATATATATATATATATATATATATATATATGTCGTACCTAGTAGCCAAAACGCACTTCTCGGCCTACTATGCAAGGCCCGATTTGCCTAATAAGCCAAGTTTTCATGAATTAATTGTTTTTCATCTACCTAACCTACCTAACCTAACCTAACCTAACTTTTTCGGCTACCTAGCCTAACCTAACCTATAGAGATAGGTTAGGTTAGGTTAGGTAGGGTTGGTTAGGTTAGGTAGGGTTGGTTAGGTTCGGTCATATATCTACGTTAATTTTAACTTCAATAAAAAAAAAATTGACCTCATACATAATGAAATGGGTAGCTTTATCATTTCATAAGAAAAAAATTAGGAAAAATATATTAATTCAGGAAAACTTGGCTTATTAGGCAAACCGGGCCTTGCATAGTAGGCCAAAAAGTGCGTTCTGGCTACTAGGTACGACATATATATATATATATATATATATATATATATATATATATATATATATATATATATATATATATATATATATATATATATATATATGTTGTTGAATATGACCGAAAGGGTAAGGATTAATAATTCTAACACTGAATCTTCTCAATATTTCTTACGTTTTTCTTCAGCTGTCGATGGTAATTGAAAAATTAACTCTCCAAAATTCATTCTCTACATTAATATTTTTGGTCTGACGTCTGAACGCGTTTCGTAAAGCTTCTTACATTTTCAAAGACTAGTTTACACATAACATACATTATGTGTATGTATGTTATGTGTAAGATAACATACATAATGTATGTTATGTGTATACTAGGATGCAAGAATGCTCTGGCACACTGAGGGAACGGTGATCATTCCTTGACCCGCTGGAAATGGACTCAATATTTTAAGGTAAAGGTGAAGCTATGTTGCACCTGAGTTATTTACCTCTTCAATGTTGAGGCAGCACCAGCAGGAGGGTGGGAGAGATGGAGAGAGAGAGAGAGAGAGAGAGAGAGAGAGAGAGAGAGAGAGAGAGAGAGAGAGAGAGAGAGAGAGAGAGAGAGAGAGAGCAGCTAGCACCTCAGTCTGGCTGTACCAACTAAACATAGTTACCATACGAAGGCACAGTAGACTGGAACATCATCCAGTGACAAGATTGTAACTATAT